>NW_026061776.1:0-20000 GCF_023897955.1 Schistocerca gregaria | reverse complement strand
AAAGAAACCAGAGCGTGATAATGCACGTGAGAAGCGAAATAGTGCTAAAAAGAAAACTGAGAAAAGTGATTCGAGCAACAAATCTAAAAAGAGCTCGTCTACAGCTACAAAAGTGACTACAGAAAAAAAGAACATCAAAACGACACCAACTAAAAAAACAGATTCAGCTGAAACCTCTATTCCAACAAGGTCTGCAAAAACCAGAAGTAAGTTTGGTATTGTGAATACCTGAATTTTTTAATGAACATTGGCAGTTTTTCATTGCACTGACTATATGTTTTTAGGTGTTAAAGCTGGAGCTGCCCCTTCAAAGACTTCACCCATTACTAGGACAAAGGAGCGTGAACGCAGGGGGGTTAATGCTAAGGAGAGAAAGAAACCAGGCAAGAAGGCCTAAGACAGTGAGTGAGTGATGTATCGTTATCAAATTAACAACTCTTAAGGGTGGATATATGTGGCAGGGAGAAACATATCTTTCTGTCTAAGTGTTTTTATCAGCCCACAACTATATGGACCTGTTGATAGTAACAAGTGAATATTTTATACCTGACATAAAGTGTTTTATTGCACCCAACAAATCTTTTACTTTTTAATGGAGTCTATTACTTTTGTTCTAAATCAGATATTATAATGATTTATGGCTGTTGTAATGGTTATTGGCAGAAAGAGAACTGGATGGACATGGAACAGGGTACAAGATGATTTGGAAGTCTTGTAAAATGCAAATTTGATCGTGGTACTTTGTACCATTAAGTTGGGATAGAATGTGTATCACATGATGTGTTCTGCATCCCAGATTATTGTGATGTTTCTTATTGGATCTGAAAAGTGAATTGCTGCTGTTGGCATCTTGGAGATACATATCTCCAAGGAGAAGGTGGGATCATTATCATCTACACAGTGTTTTATCTTATTGCTGTTTCATGGCATATTTGTAGAAAAGAAAGGTGATATGAATGGACAGTTGTTGAGACTTGCTTTAACTCTTCAGTGAAACTTATGTTACTAGAGTTTACATAGAAATGTCGTTTCTGTAAAACATTTTTCTAGTGGAGTAGCAGCTGTTTCTATATATTTTTCCCAACTGCTCCAAAAAATACCTTACCATTTCCCAATGACCGCTAAAATTAAGAATTTATTGTGACTACTTTCACTGCATATATTTATTCCACGGTGCAACAACTTGTTGCCACATGCTAGCTCTGACACAGAGTTGCTCTCTGTTTCCTCAGCCAGTGCTGAGTTTGAATTGCATGTTGTTGAATTTTAAGTGTGTGTGTGTGTGTGTGTGTGTGTGTGTGTGTGTGTGTGTGTGTGTGTGTGTGTGTGTGCGCGCGCGCGGAGGGGAATGGTTTGTGGCTAATGTGCGTGCTCCACCCCCCAACCCCTCCCCACCCCCCCGGACCCCAGTTTGCCCATAATTCCTTCTTACCTGTGTGTGTGTGTGTGTGTGTGTGTGTGTGTGTGTGTGTGTGTGTGTGTGTGAAAGAGAGAGAGAGAGAGAGAGAGAGAGAGAGAGCGTGATTTATCTGGGAGGGGGGGGGTTGTGTGTTGCGCATGTGCATGCTTCCCACCCCCCTCCCCAATTTGCCCATACTCCCTCCTTACCCAAATATATATATATATAAATATAAATGTGTGTGTGTGTGTGTGTGTGTGTGTGTGTGTGTGTGTGTGTGTGTGTGTGTGTGTGTTGGACTTTTTAATTGTAAGCAGCTTAAAAATTAGTGAAGACAAGAGAGTGACTTGAAACAAAGCAAAGGCAACTTCACTGATGACATTGAAAATATTTGCATATGTGTGTATACAGAAATATATGTCTGTGTATGTTTGAGCTCATGTGTTCTTGCCGTGTGTAGATCTATGTGAGGCCCATTTAAATGAAAATAAAGTATATATCAATTTTAGTGAAGTGTAACATTGTAATCAAAACTTGTTTTTAATAGACCACTTGCTTAGTAGTAAGCAGACTTTGTTGTTTATTTCTTTCACACTGAAATTTGTTAAGAACTGAAAGAAATGTAAAATGAAAAAGTGGAAAGTATGCCGTTAGCTAGTTAAATCACCAAGAGTATTGTCTGTGTTTCTATGTGGTAGATTGTAGTTATTATTCTATTATTACTACATAATGATTTTATGTTGTGATTAGTAGTGCACATTAATCTGAGTGTATGAATGTTATAATTGGAAGCTGTAGAGGATGAATTCCAGATACAGCATTTATGGCAAAAAATCTTTGTTCAGTGTTTGCGTGTGTGTTAACTATTGTGTTACCTGCAAATTCTGTGGGTAAGAAAGTAGCATTTCTGTTAAGTGTTTTTGGGGGTATTTAAGTACATACATGTTTAGTCCAAGATTCACCATAAGAAACTGCTTGACAGCATAATGATATAACTTTTAATTGTTCTGGCTACTATTTTAGTCTTTTCAGTTTTTAACATTTTACATCTCAGGCTGCCCCAGCAATTTGCAATCACGAATCAGATTATCAGCGTGTCTGTAGCATAATTTTGGAGATTTTCGAGTTATCTCGTGGTTAATTATGTATATGGAAGCAGTATGTTTTCATCAATAAATAGTGTAGTTAATTTTTAAGTTACTCATTGTTCATTTACATTACACTTCACTTCCTCTTCGTGTCATTCATGTACAGCTGTACACTCTTCAGATTATGTACAAACATAAATCATGAAATCTCAGAGTAAAAGTAAAACACGTGTAAACTATAGTAAAGATAGATAATACGGTATTATTTGTAATTTGTACCAAATGTTAACTTTTGGATGTACGTACGTACGTACGTGTGTGTGTGTGTGTGTGTGTGTGTGTGTGTCCCTTTCATTCATGATTGAATGTACAGTGTTAGATCCAGGACAAAACGTAATGCAAACAGTGAAAGCAATCCATACTATAAATAAATTTTTCTTGTAAATTTAAATTTTGGGAACCTGGAGGACTACTTGCCTTTCATTAATGGCCCCTGTAATAGAGAGCCATTCAAATGAGTCCTTAGACTGTGGACGAGACGACAACTTCAATGACGACGTTTACCAACTTTTCAAGCTTTTTCACATCCCCCCCCCCCCCCCCCCCCCCCCCCTTGGTTTGACTGTGGTTTCTGAAAGTTTGATTCTCCAACTTATATTGCTATATGCTTTGCCCTGGCAAATATTTTCAACAATGGTGACCAATTATCTGTCTTTAAAGTAGTTTAATTCAACATATTGTCATATATGTATATAATTGTTGTGATCCATGTTATCAGAAGCAGACGTTTGTAAAAAAAAATTGATTCATTTAATGATAATGGTGTGTGTTGAGATCTGTTCATCTTCACAGAGAGATAATTGATGTATTAATTAAATCTAACAATTCATGGGTATTTATATTAGACTTCTGCAACATATAGCACATTGTACTTCAGTAGCTCCACCAGAGAAAAAAAATAAAAAAATAAATGGCTAACAGTGACCTGATGCCTGCAGTCATTATGGATGATACTGGGCTTCTTTCGTTGTATTGTGTGTCATTTGTTGCTTTCTAACTTCAGGTTGGAAAGTGTAACTATACTTCGATGTACTTTCCTGTCTGTTGTTCTTCCTATGGTGGTTGTAGTCTGTCATATGGGACAGTGGATTTATTGGTGTATGTAGAACAGTGCCATGGTACACATTTTACTTTGCTGGGTGTTTGTTTTAATGAGATGCGCTTTTGGTGTGCTAACAGTGGCATACCTTAATTAACTAAATGTGTGTAATTTTAATGATAGAGTAATTCTTCAATTGCAGACAGATTTCTTCCCCTTTCCATCCTGGGGTGGGTGGTCATGGGTCAAATGTGACACATCCCAAAATTTGTTTCATCATACATACATAAGTAAAGAGATGCTGTGTGAATTGGGAGTGAATAGCTTTCTGGCAGATATTCTGTTTATTTTATTATTATTATTTTTTTTTTTACACCTTGACCATTGGTCTTAATCTTGATAGTTGGAGAACTGTGTGTGTGTGTGTGTGTGTGTGTGTGTGTGTGTGTGTGTGTGTGTGTGTGTTTGCTTGCTTGCTTGCACATTATATGTAGTAATTGTACAGTAGATGAACTGTTAGTTGATATGTGACACTTGCAGCCATACTGTTCTTATTTTTAATTTGTAAAGGCCACAAATGTGGAAACCCACGAGGATCAACAGTGCAACTTTTTATTGTATTATATTGTATTGTCTTGTCTTTGGGAACACAATCTCATTGTACGAATGCTACAAAGTTCAGTAAACTTGAGCAGCACAAACTGCAAATGAAGTTAGGCTAATGCCTATTTATTTGGTTTAAAAAGAGCGCACCAAACCAATTAGATGGAAGAGACTTAAAAAAAGGTTTGAGCAGTTACTTGGGGCTCAGCAAACATTCTGCTTTGAAGGAAATGGTGAGCTGATCTGAAGCAAATGAGTTCAGCTGAATGTTTCATCTCTAGCACTATAACTGATTAATGGGCATATTTGAAGCATAATATCAATGTCTTGGTGACATGTATGATGTGTAGTGAAAATCATGTCTGATGGATATGTTGAATGGGGCATGTAAAAGTGGGAAAAGGTAAAGATGGTGTTCCCTGTTAAATAAAACTAAAAGGGGAAAAAATCTTAAAGCTTCACTTAAAACTCCTTGCCTGCATATGTTTTTGTTTTGGATATTATTGTCACCATCTGGATCTCTGCAGGTGATAGTGAGCTTTCCTAAACTGTTGTGGTCCTGTACAGTGAACATTAGGTGTTTCATATAACATAGTGCCCCTGCTTGTTGTATTGAGCTCATCAAGACACATGACAGTGTGTGGAATTAATTTTTAAATTTAAAGCATTTGTAGAATTTTCTGCATAGGAAAGTTGTATCTTATCAGTTGACATTGTGCATGTGTTTAGTTCACAGTGTATGTTATTGATTTTTAAGAATTTGTGACTGAAATAAGCCAACAGCTTTTTCTTCTATGGTAGTGTATAACAGCCTTTGTGTGCAAAATAAAAAATTATATATATATAAATATATATAAATATATAAATATGAATATATGTATGTTAGCATTGTAGACAGCTGAAATCGTGTCATGCTGTTTCGTCGTATATTGCTAATTATAATGGCTTCAGTACCATGTGTAATTTGAAAAGCTGGAATCTGTGGAGGAATAATAAAAACAATTGTCTGAAACATGCAAATAAGATGAATAAAAGTGAAGCACCAAATAAATTTCTTCTTCTGCATCTGATGTATGTACAAATTGTACTGAGGTTTTGCGGAACAGTATTTGATCAATGGCCTTGTCATGGCGGCTTGCCATACGAGCTTGAAAGTTACCAGATTCACGGTGTAGTTTGCATTTCAAAAATTAGATACTTTCTATTTTTATATTCTTACTTCATCATATTATCTCCTGTCTGTTACTTCTGGGCACTGGTTTTTTACTGCTGCTCATGTACCGAGAGTGGTTCTGAGATATTAGGTCAAATTTATCCTGTGTGAGCAATGAACACCATGATACTTACTGTCAAGATAAGATGTACTGTTCATATATTATCATTTGTTTCAGTTGTGGGGCTGGATTTGCGGAAATAATTTCCATATTTTTTTGTTTAGACGTTTGTGGAACCTTACGTGAAATATACACAGATATTAATCTTCATTGATATAACCAATACAATAATGAGTGCCAGTAATTAAATGTGAAATTAACTTTCTGTATTTCCTAAAAACAGTATTTTACTTGTCAGTGGTGGGTGTGGCAGTGGAAAATTTGTGTTCATATTTGAATTTTTCATACAGTATGTGAAGAAGATAGTTTGTGCCAAGCAAATAAAATGTCATTCCTACTTGAAATGAGTGTCATAACTTCAATAATTGTATTGAGTTGGTAACTGCAGTGGGTAATACCTTCGGAATAATTGATATCTAGGACTGAAAGCAAATAGAAGAACTGCATATGGTTTGTAAAAATGCTACTAGAGATCATCATGAAGTTATGAAAATAGAAACTGGAAAGTGATGTATCATGTATGTGAAGCATGGGATTAATTGATCAAATATTTGAGGGAAATGCCACATATGAGCAAATGTTAACTTGACCGTTCAACTGTATTTACACTACTCACTAACAGGAAATTCCGAATGCACAGTCATACTTTTTTATTTCATCTGTAAATGTGTGCTTATATCCATGAGTTGCTTCATTTTTATTCATCGAGGCTTAGCTCTGTCCATAATGTTTTGTTCATTGCAAGGAAGAATCTCAGAATATGGTCTAGTGTCAAGATTTGCTAGCACCTTGATGGTGATGATCTTGTAGCTTCATTTTGGTGCAATCGGAAAATGTTAAATGTTTATATGTATAGTTCTTAAATATTGAACTTCCTCCTCTGCTTTCTTTTGTTTTCATTGTACAGGTTGTTGGCGTGTATTTAAAATTTAAATTGGCTGGATGAACCAGATATAGAAATTTTTAGTGAATAGTATTTCTGACTGAAAATACAGAGAATGCAAAATTATTTTGGATATAAAATGTAAATTGCATGTATGGAGACTTATTGGCTTTATTACTGAATACAACTTAATTTTTTTTTCTTGGACGCTGCCAAGGCAGAAATTGTTGTTTAGTATGTCCATTATTATGGTTGGAAAACACGATACCAAAGCAAAAATGTCTGTTTATCTTCAGCGTTAAAACTTGTGGCTTTGTTGTGTCATTAGGTTTCATGTATAAGATGTTACCAACTTGGTGTAAAGTATCTGCAGTTAGTGGAAAAACATTTCATTGCATTTTCATGTTAGGATATTGAATCCTCTCATTATAAAATGGCATCTGTCAGACTTTCATTTTTTCCATTTGGTGTCAGTTTTTGTGAAATATATGTGTGAAACATATTAGCTGAGTGTAAGCATGCAAGGTAAAAATTCCAATATTTAAGCAAAATGATACATGTATGACTTTTGGAACAAATTACCTTTTTTTTCAATAAAATTATAAATGGAATTGATAATTTTTTGTGTGTCTAGTTTCCCAACTCTCTCTCTCTCTCTCTCTCTCTCTCTCTCTCTCTCTCTTTTACAGATTTTCTTCCAAGTAAAAATGTTGCTCACTACTTACGGAAATTGATAAATGGCTAAAGCGTGTGTTAATTTTTGTTAGGTGTATGAAAGATAGGTAAAAAGTATCTGCAAGCATGTATGTAGGTGGTAGGGTGAATCTTGTTTTGGCCTATATACGTGACTGTGTGGTGAGACCATTGCATGTTGTAGATTTCGATCCTAATTATTTTTATGGTTTTTGTTAAATTGGAAGTAAGGGTAACATCCTATGTGTTTTCTTGAGAGTTGTGGTGCTGGTATTAATGGTGTATCAAATTGAATATGCTAAAGCATGCATTGTCAAAATAAAAACACTGAAATTACTTCCTTACAATAAGATCTTCTTTAAAGTGCTGTGTTAAGTTTGTTGCACCATTATTGCCATGCCAACAGTTGCAGATTTCCTCATTGGAACATCAGGTGAATTTATTTGGTGTTGAATCAATGTGAATTTGATGGCTGTATCGTTCAGATTTTCTGTTGACAACTATATGTCATAGTTAACCTGAAACTTGCTGCTTAAAGGCAGTGTGTAAGTGAGCGACCGACAGAGATCAGTAATACTATCAAATTCATTTACTTTGTTCCACAGAGTCAGAATGGTTTTAAAGTAGGTGAATTTTGTTTCAGGTTTGTCATGTAGTGTATTTTAGCATTTAACCCAAGTGCATGCTGTATACTATCTAGGGAAGGGTGTCAGTTGGAAAGACTTTATGGAAGTGTCAACATTTTGACGTCGCCAGAATCTTTTTTGAAAGATTGTAATTGTTGTAGTAGTTAATCTGGTCTCTGCAGTGGTCTAAAAGGTTAGAAACATTTCTGCATATCTAATAGTATTGTATTGAAAATTATGAACAGATCTGACCGTAAACAATTGTGGTAACTATTTGAATGGAATGGTTTTAGTTTTATGCTTAAACAAAGTTTGAAGCCACCAGTTGAACTGCCCTAGCGCAGGATAGAAGGGGGTTACTAGTCAGCCTGCAATTCAGTCTGGGACACAGAGTTGGTGTCCCAATGATCTGACTGACAACTCCCTTGAATATGAAACTCCGAAGTTTTTTTTGTGGATTGTGGTTGCATGCTGTTTCCCTTTATCTGTAGTTGGTCCATCAATCCACCCTTACCTTAAAGGCATCGGACAATCTTACGGGTGGGTCTGCACCTCTGGAGTGCCTTTGGACAACCATGTTCACATCCCTAGTCTTCTCCAAATACTCTGTAGGTAGAGATGTTCTTGGCTTTTACACAGACTACCTCCTTGTTTGAAAGCAGCAATGTTTTGCTGAAAGCTGACCATCATTGCCCTTCCTATTACGGCTAGAAGCAACATGTTACTTTGCCCCGCCCTGACGGCTCTTGTGAGTAGGGACTGCTGTTCCAGAAATTTAACGTTTCCCATTCCTCTGTAACCTGAATGAATCCGCTGACACTGCTGTTCTCAGGAGCACAAGTATCAAGCTTGCTGCCTAGGCTAAGACAAACCTGTTAGTCACCACCACCACCACCACCACTACCACTACCACCACTTACACCTACCATGACACCTCAAAACAGCATCTAGACAGTATATGACGTTACCAGTTAATTCTCTGAACTGAAACTTCAAGCCTGGGACAGCTGCCCAGAGTATCAGCAGGTTTGCAGGCCTAGATGGTTACTGTTTACCTCCGGTAACCTAAATGCTACCACTTTTGCGTGCTCTCAGCATTGCTTCTCTGGTTCCCTATCTCGGAGTATCCTTGTTGGCTTCAGCCATAAGCTTAACAATGCATAAGTCAATAAGTCACCAATGGGAATAATTGGTTGACAATCACTTGGCAGCGAACTTGCAGTATGGCTATATAATACGCAGATACATGTCTTTTAAAAGCAAAAATACTGCAATTACATCCACTTCCTTATAATCACATCTTCTATAAAGTGTTATGGTATGTTTGTTGCACTGTTATTGCCATCTCAGCAGAAGCAGATTTTCTCACTTGATCAGCAATTACATTTATTTGGCACTAAATCACTGTGAATTTGATGACTGTACTATTCACATTTTCTGTTGATGTCTAGAAGTTACAGTTAAATCACCTTAGCTCTAAAAATGGCGTTTCGTACATTATATTTTAGTTCTCTTTACATTTTGCACTTTGTGGAGTTCATTTTTCACATCTCTTTTACATATTTGTCTAAACATAAAATATGTTTCATTTTTTTTCAGTGCACTTGCATACACATAGGAACACAATATAAATCCGTTGTTAAAAAGATTTTTTCACATATTATATATCAAATTTTGTCTTACCTTTTCACTTTAATGTACATACACACAATAATAATAATAATAATAGTAATATTATTATTATTATTATCATCATCATCATCATCATCATCATCATGTCACTCGTACACTCCCATACTCACTGAAAAAAAATGATTACAGTTATATACCTGAAAAAGAAATCGTATACTTACAAAGTTTCTGTGAAGTTTTCCCTATGTGGCTCAAAATACTAATTTCTTAAATACTTAGGAAGTATTGCAATGCCTTTTGTTATCTTCTGTATCTGTGTGGAACTGATGTGGATGACAAGGCTCTTTTCTTATTGTGTTCAAAGCTAATGGGGTATACATCATGCTCCTCATTATTTAGTTTGCTTTAATGGAGGGGCCCTAAAGCACATGCTGCCACAACAATCATTGCCCATGCCTTGCCACCTGTACTTAAAACAATCTGTAAAACGTTTGCAATATCTGCACAACCTAACATGTAAACATAATGGTAAGTATTACAGCTTCTATGTAAGGCCAGAGCGAATAAAGATTCGAAGGCATTTCAGAAATTATGCTGCCCTCTATTTCTGCTGCTTTAAGACCTGCTACCTTAAGATCATCTAAATGTTGTATTAAATACTCCAGCAGTGTGTCCAGCTTTGGTTCAGAAATGTTCCTCTGTTCCTTGTTCATCATATAGCAGCCGATCTCCATATTTAAAGCTGGAACTCTCTCTTCACTGGTCACATTAATTCTTATTATTTGTTCATATTGTCTGAAAATTTCTATTCCTGTTCTTTATATTTGTCATAAAATGTAAGGTTACCTTTACCTCCGATCAGTACTTCTGTCGGCTTTGTCTTCATTACACACAATAGTCAACCCTTCCTTTGGAGCTGTGAGTTACTGTTGGTCCTGGCTTAATGGAGTCAAAATCATTTTGTTTCCAAACTTCTTTAAACAATCCTTGGGAATTTCCATTACTGCTTGCAACGCCCTAGTTTCACAAATTTCGGGATTGTACATGGACTTCAAAACTAACTTTACCTTACAAACTTTGTGAACATGATCTGTCTCTTTACACAGCAGTTGTTTCTGGTTTTGCATAGTGCCACATAGATTGGCCAACTAACAAATAATCTTTCTCTGATTATGTGTACATGACTCAATTTTGGAAGGTAGGGTTAATACTCTGTAGAAATCAAGCAGCTCATTGGCGGCAAATGGGACATTCAGTGCATTACTTCATATATTGCCTGACATGAATGAATGTGTCAGCATCAGTTATGCATAATAGCTGGTAGCTGCTCTATTCTGTGAAAGAAGTTGGAAACTTCTTGTCCTTAATGTCATCCTGAATTAAATGTGGATATTTAACTGTTGGCTCTGGATTAATTATATGAGGTTCCAGTATTCCTTTATCTACATTTACTATGGCAGAAATTAACATGCCATATTCCCTTGTAACTTCATATTGATGCAACCTGTATTAACTATTCAGTAACTATAGTGATTGCAGCTAAGTGATGTCGCTTGAGATCAGTGCTATGTGCATGTTCATTATGTATCTAAGAAGCTTTCCCATATTTCTGACAATCCGTTGTTACGTGCAAGGCTAGCTACTGTGTTAGGGGAAACTCATCAAAGTTGTTTTGCCTACTGTTACTTGGTCTTTGGTCAACTTAAGCAGTTGCATCAGTTCATTTTCAGTTAAGTCAGTCTTTGATTTGAAATAGGAGTTACAGGCGTTGCATCCTGTTCATCTAATATCTCAAACAGTTTTTTTATTAATTTCCCACAGCAAATTTGACACCTCATTTCCTAGGGCTCTCGTGTCTTGTTAACTGTCCTTTTTTTCCCTTTAAATGAATGACAATGTTTGGTCTCCTTGGCCTTAGGCCACACAACTGTTTTTGGAGCTTACAAATTCCACCCCTTCTAAAGCTTCCATTGTATAATAGTACGAACAGAACTTGATCACCTGTTTTAAAGTATTTTGGATACTGGTCTCTGTCATAGTACTCCTTATTCTTCTCTTCATACCATTTATAATAATCCCTGACACACTGGTACATTGGTCTCATTTTGTCTCCTAATTCAAATGCATAAGAGATTTATTGATATAGTGCCTCAGGAATTCAATTATAATTCTTTCCAGTGCTGCATCTGACCAGGGATGGTAACAGGATCTTCCTTATAATATACCTGGTATGTTACATTTTCTATTGAAACACAACTTGTGGTACTATGGGGTATATTATTGTACACAAATACCATGAATTGAGCCACCTATCCCAAGCTGATTGAGCTCTATTGATATAGTATCTCAGGAATTCCATCATAGTTTGGTGTGATTTTTCCAATGCTGCATCTGACTGGAGGTGGTAACAGGAGGTCTGTACCCTATCAGTCCTCAACAATTTGCCCACTATGTGTAGTGTCAATCAAAAAATTGCTGCCATTGTCACTCAGTGTTACCGAGAGTATCCCAGATCTCAAAATTATTCTTTCCACGATGACACGAACCACTGTATCTGCGTCCTGCCTTTCTGTTGGTTCTGTCACTGTGAAATTTGTTAGAGCATCTTGAAATGTTAGTATATACTTATTATTGCTATCTGTTACTTTCAATGGATGTAAGACATCAATATCACAGCTATAAAACATCCATTCTGGTGTTATTACCAATGGCATTTTTGTCTGACAAATTTGTTGCCTTGTTCTTGTGATGAAGAAACCATTTCCTGATATATTCCGTAGTACCCTCCTTCATGCCAGACCATGTTTGGAATACCCTAATTTGATCGTATGTTCTCATGATCCCTTGACCACCTAGGTGCGTGTCATGTATTACTGCAAAATTTCCACTTTTTCTTCAGCAGTAATCTGCTGTTCATCATCCTTGACTTCCAGCTTTTCCTCACTTTCATTTTCCTCAGTTTTGGTATCGAATGACTGTTCTTCCCTTATTCTCAACAGTGCACCATCTACAGAGTTCTTTCTGCCCTTTTTGTGTACAATTTTGTAATAATGCTCCCCTAATTTCAATATGAACTTCATTAAATGTGAGAATGGGTCACTAATATTTCTGACCCAGTGTAGTGACTTAAGATCAGCACAAATAGTAAACCTCCAACCAGACACACATGACCTGAAATGTTTGTGTAAACTATGGTTAATCACTCTCTGAATTGTACTATAATTTTACATTGCATTGTTCAGATTTCTGGACGCATATGCAACTACCATTCCATTGCTAAGAACAGTGCCAATTTTATTGTTACTATTAATTTTTTAAAAGTGTGTACTGTGATATCGGGGTTTTGAGTAGCTTCTCTCTTAGCACTTGGAACACATTTTCTTGATTGGTGCCCCATGTGTACTTAGCACCTACTTTCAACAATTCACTTAGTGATTTTACCACTTTACTAACTAAGAAAAGTCTATAGTACCAGATCAATCATTTTTGTTGTTGTATTGGCCAGGGGATATTCCACCGCTGCTTTTAGCTTGTTTGGATCTGGCATTAACACATCTTCGGTCAAGACATGTCCCAGATAGGTGACCTCTTTCCGTAAAATTTCAAATTTATCCACCTGCAACTTTAAAAGTGTGTTGCCTCAGTCTTTCGAAAGTCTTGCCCAATCATTCATTGTGTTCTTACAGAGGTAGATCAAAAGTTACTGTATTATCTATGTAAATAAATATTTCTACATGTTGTAAATCCATTATAACTGAATTTTTCTGCTTATGGGATGTAGAAGGTGCAAAGTGGAGTTCCATTGACCATTTTTATACATATAATGGGCATATGGTGTATTAAAAGCTTTAAGTTCATGGTGCTTTTCATCTTATTTTGCCTGATACCATCTCTTAGTGAAGTCAAGCATTGAAAAATATTAGGGTTGGCACTTAAATAGCGGCAACTATTTATTCACAACCGATACAAAAGAGTTACATGTTTGCAACTGTTACTGTCCTTCAGAAAAGTCGCCAGCATTGTGTAGAACCCATTGCCAGCCGTGTGGAATGCGTAGTATACCGTTAGCAGAGCCTGTTCTGTTGGTGGTGCAAATGGAGCAGTCTACTGCCTGTCGAATCTCTGGAACATTTCTGAAGTGAATGCCACGAAGTGGTTCCTTCGTCTTCGGAATCAAATCAAAGTCATAAGGACTTGAATCTGGGGAGTATGGTGAATGGTACAGTACTTCCCAGTCCCATCGACTGAACAGAGCAGCCACAGCTTGCCTTGTATATTTTCGCGCATTGTCATGCAAAATGATGGATGGGTTGTGCAGAAAGTTGGACACTGGCATTGTACTACGGACACCCTTACAAAATTGATGTTCAATCTTATATATTTTACTTGCCCAGTCTAAAATCGATTATCCCTTCGGTTGCCCACTGGAAAGCATTTTTCGGGTGTAGAAGTCTAAGGTATGTTGACATTCATAATTGTTAACAAGATATTTGTTACTGCTTCCCATGTCAAAGATAATTCACAAATGAGCAATTTGCTCCTTGTGGGACCCTGAATACAGGTTTTTACAAACTTGAGAAGTATTAGGTGGTCTGACACTCATCTTACCTAATCTTTTACTCCTCACCCTCCCTGTGTGATTTGTTTGTCCCATGTGTACCTGTGCTTCTCTTGCCCTGTCTTGTGTTGCTCACCTTTCCTAGGGAATTTCTGAGTGGGGTACCTCTGGTAAGTGGCTGGGTGGGGGGGGGGGGGGGGGGGGGATGAGGGGATGTATGTCCTCTTGTTGCGTTCTGCTTTCATTTCAGTTGCTTCCAGCTGCACTCTACTCTTCTAGATGAGACACCTTACCTGCCTTTCTTCCTTTATCCCCCATTTCTTCTTTTTTGTCCCTTATCTAGCCTTTGTTGGCATTTGGTAGACGTTAGGGTTTCTTCATCTGGGTTTTGCATGGTAGGCCACGTCTGCTGTACAGTTAAGTAGACCTGTCTGAGGAAAAATGGACTGATGACCAATAGTTTCGTCCATTTAATCATCCAACCAACTAGTCAATTGCATGGTGCACCTCTCGCACTGTTTCAAAAGCTATGTCCACATTAATCATAAATTCATTTAATCAGATTTCATTGTGCTGAAAGCCTGGGGAATAAGTATTTAGGGCTTTGCTAATATTTGTCATTCTCTGCAACTGCAGTGTTAGACGAGACCATGACTGACGAGTTGTGCAGAGATCAGTCACAGCAGACTGCATGTTGTTGTGGTTCTGCTGTGGTGTATTGTGCTGTTTGGGCAAGACCTGACTTGCCTTCAGCTGTGTTTTGCTGGGCAGTTGCTCACTGGCCACCACTGGAGCTTGCGAAGGTGTTTTATGCCCTTTGTTTCTGGACTGTGCTACCACTACTAGTTGTCCTTCCGGTCGTCTGAAGAATATGATCACTGCAACATCCAATTGTTGCTCATCTGTTGCTTCACTTGGTTGTGAATTTGTGAAACCTGGCTGCTCTGGCCATGTCACTTCCATCGTCTAGTGTCTCCAGACCTCTGCTTCTTTATTCCATTCTTCTTGCTTTGTATGCTCTTTCTGGAGTGCAAGTGCTGCCTGTCAGTACACAAGGAGCTTGATATCACAACTGGACTGATGGCTTTGAGACTGCTCTAAGTATGTATCTATGTATCTATCTCAAAAATCATTAGGTAACCCCACTCCTGGCACCAAAAGTTGTTTACCTATGTTGTGTCGTAGCATAGGACAGAGGAAAAAGAGGATTAGAGATCAGTCTTGCAATTCGTGAGTGTTTGGGAGCAACTGCAGAAAGAGAACTTAGCAGGGACAGCAGATGATTGCATAGATTCACACCAAACACGGTCACAAGACACCTAAGAGAGTTGCAGATTTTAGGATTTGATAAGGTTACTCATAGCAGGAGTTCAAGGAACTCGGAAGACTTGAATACCACACTATTATTGCATACAGACTATACAACTACACCGAAGGCTAATTCTGAATATTAGAATAAGCAAAGGTTTTGACTCTTGGCACTGCAGATGTCAGTGACTTGGGGTGGTGGGGTCAGAACTAACAGAAGTAGCAAGCACTAGCAGCATTGTAAAGTACAAATGTTTAGAGCAGTACTACAAGTGAGAAAACAGATACAGCCGGAACTTATCTGAGAGTGCCAGTGAACGACACAGAAATTGCATCCTGACGATTAAAGTGACAACTCCCTTGAATACGAAAATCCAGAGTTGTTAAAGGGTCCTTGTGGTGCAGTGTATCTTTCTATATGTAGTTGGCTCAACAATCGACTCTCACTTCCAGGCAACAGCCAATCTGACCTGTAGTTCTGCACCACCTCTGCATTCTCTCTCCGGTTGCCTATCTTGGTGTGCCCTTGCTGCCTCGTAACAGTTTTAAGCTTGACAATGCATAAATCAATAAGTTGTCAAATGGTTCAGTAAAGCAGAGTGACTCGTGTAAAATAAAAAGAAAAGCCACCATTTGTCACTGAAAATGCATTGGTTCCTTATTTTTCTGAACACTAGTATGTGTAAGGCTTCATCAAAGCAAACACATGTGTGAAGTCAACGTATTATCGCACCTGAAGTATGAACACATCTCTTTAGGGATTTGACTTGTTTTGAGAAAACTGAAAACTCATTCTCTCTCCCTCCCCCCTTTCTCTCTCCCTCCCCCCATTTTGCTCAGTGTTCCGCATCTACGAATTACCCACTGGCCTTCAGCTCCCGGAAAGAGCGGTTGGAAAGTTGGAGGCTTTCCTTTCACACGCGCCACGCGGAGTCGTACAATGCTCCTTTCAGCGACTGGGAATTCCAGAGTGCACTATCTGCTTGCCCTGATACGGCTCCTGGGCCAGACCGCATCCACAGCCAGATGCTGAAACACCTCTCTGTGAATTGCCAGCGAGGCCTCCTAGATGTTTTTAACCGCATCTGGGTTGAGGGTGTGTTCCCGTCTCAATGGCGAGAAAGCATCGTCCTCCCCGTGTTGAAACGTGGCAAGAACCCGCTGGAGGTGGACAGCTACCGCCCCATAAGCCTCACCAACGTTCTTTGCAAGTTGCTAGAACGTATGGTGAGCCAGAGGTTGAGTTGGCTCCTCGAGTCTCGAGGCCCTCTGGCTCCGTCTCAGGGTGGGTTCCGTAAAGGCCGCTCTGCCATCGATAATCTGGTCTCCCTAAAGTTTGCCGTTCGTACAGCCTTTGCACGCAGCCAACATCTGGTTGCCGTCTTCTTCGACATGCGGAAGGCGTACGATACGACTTGGCGATATCACATCCTGGCCACACTTCATGGGTGGGGTCTTAGGGGCCCGCTCCCGATTTTTATTCAGAATTTTCTGTCGTCTCGTTCCTTCCGCGTGCAAGTTGCTGCGTCCCATAGTTCCTCCCGGGTGCAGGAGAACGGGGTCCCACAGGGGTCTGTCCTCAGTGTCTCCCTGTTTTTAATTGCGATCAATGGGCTCGCTGAGGCGGTGGGATCGTCCGTCGCAGCTTCGTTGTATGCAGACGACTTCAGCCTCTACTACAGCTCCGCTGGCATTGCAGTTGCTGAGCGCCAGCTGCAGGGCGCTATCCGCTAGGCGCAGTCATGGGCTGTAGCGCATGGCTTCCAGTTTTCGGCCGCTAAGACCGGCGTTATGCATTTCTGCCGGCGTCGCACGGTTCACCCTGAGCCACGCCTTTACCTTAACGGTGAACCTCTTGCTGTGGTCGAGACGCATCGGTTCTTGGGACTGGTATTTGATGCCCGGCTGACTTGGCTGCCTCATATTAGGCAGCTTAAACAAACATGCTGGCGGCATTTAAACGCTCTCCGTTGCCTTAGCCACACCGGATGGGGTGCCGATTGGTCCACCCTTCTCCGGCTGTATCAAGCGCTGATCCAGTCCCGCCTTGATTATGGGTGTGTGGCTTATGGTTCGGCATCGCCATCAGCATTGCAATTGCTGGATCCCATCCATCACTGCGGGATCCGACTCGCCACAGGAGCATTTCGGACAAGCCCTGTTGACAGCTTACTTGTGGAGGCTGGTGTTCCTCCATTGCGGATCCGGCGCGACCGACTTCTGGCCGCTTATGCTGCCCACGTTTGTAGCTTGCCAGGGCATCCCAACTACCGTCTCCTGTTCCCGCACTCGATCGTCCATCTTCCAGACAGGCGGCCCCGGTCAGGGTGTACGATCGCGGTTCGCATCCGGGCTCTACTGTGTGGGATTGAGTTTTTTCCTCTCCCGCCTGTTTTCCGGGCCAATCTCCGTCTGCCCCCTTGGTGTGTGCGCCGACCATGCATTCGGCTGGATTTGGCACAGGGTCCGAAAGACTCGGTCCCTCCTCCGGCCCTCCGCCGCCGCTTTGTTTCTCTCCTTGCCGAGTTTCCCGGATCTGCCGTGGCCTATACCGACGGTTCGATGGTCTCTGGTCGCACTGGTTACGCTCTTACTCTAGAGGATCATTGTGAGCAACGGTCGCTGGCACCCAGGAACAGTGTATACACTGCCAAGTTGGTTGCCATCTATCGCGCCCTAGAGTATATCCGCTCCCGCTCAGGTGAGTCCTTTGTCATCTGTAGTGACTCCCTGAGTGGTTTACGAGCTCTTGACCAGTGCTTTCCTCGTTCCCGTCTGGTGATGGCCATCCACGAGTCGCTCCATGCTCTTGCCCGTTGCGGCCGCTCCGTGGTCTTTGTTTGGACCCCAGGTCATGTCGGCATCCCGGGCAATGAGCGGGTTGACACGCTGGCTAAACAGGCAGTGAGTTCACCGGCTCTGGAACTCGGCCTTATGGAGTGTGATCTCCTGTCGCTTTTGCGCCAGAAAGTGCTTGGTGCCTGGGGTGACGAATGGCGCACCCTGCCCACGCCCAACAAACTTCGGGCGGTGAAGGAGACGACCGGTGTGTGGCGCTCCTCCATGCGGGCCGCTCGGAAGGACTCTGTCGTCCTCTGCCGGCCACGCGTTGGCCACACGTGGCTGACGCACGGCCATTTGTTGCGCCGGGAGGACCCACCGCTATGTCGCTGCGGGGCAGCTCTGAAGGTGGTCCACATTTTGGTGGACTGCCCGCTTTTAACAGGACTCAGGCAGACGTTTGCGCTGCCTGATACCCTCCCTGCCCTTTTATGTGATGACGTTGCTATGGCGGACCTCGTGTTGAGTTTTATTCGGGCAGGGGGTTTTTATCGTATGATTTGAGTGTTTGTCCTTTTATTTCCTGTATTGACTTGGGCCTTTGGCCTGTGGTTTTAAACTGTGGGTTTTAATGTCATTTGGTGGTTGGCTTTTCCTTATTTTCATGGTCGGCCAACCACCTTCACACTCGGTGTGATTTTAGTTCCGTTTGTCTGGTCTTTGTCTGTCTTTCTTGTATTGTGTCGTCCCTTGTCTCAGTTCTCCGTTTTTAACGACTGACAGTTTATATTTCGTGTGATTTTATCGTGGAACAAGGGACTGATGACCTTAGCAGTCTGGTCCCTTCAATCCCACACCCAACCAATCTCCCTCCCCCCTTTCTCTCTCCCTCCCCCCTTTCTCTCTCCCTCCCCCCTTTCTCTCTCCCTCCCCCCTTTCTCTCTCCCTCCCCCCTTTCTCTCTCCCTCCCCCCTTTCTCTCTCCCTCCCCCCTTTCTCTCTCCCTCCCCCCTTTCTCTCTCCCTCCCCCCTTTCTCTCTCCCTCCCCCCTTTCTCTCTCCCTCCCCCCTTTCTCTCTCCCTCCCCCCTTTCTCTCTCCCTCCCCCCTTTCTCTCTCCCTCCCCCCTTTCTCTCTCCCTCCCCCCTTTCTCTCTCCCTCCCCCCTTTCTCTCTCCCTCCCCCCTTTCTCTCTCCCTCCCCCCTTTCTCTCTCCCTCCCCCCTTTCTCTCTCCCTCCCCCCTTTCTCTCTCCCTCCCCCCTTTCTCTCTCCCTCCCCCCTTTCTCTCTCCCTCCCCCTTTCTCTCTCCCTCCCCCCTTTCTCTCTCCCTCCCCCCTTTCTCTCTCCCTCCCCCCTTTCTCTCTCCCTCCCCCCTTTCTCTCTCCCTCCCCCCTTTCTCTCTCCCTCCCCCCTTTCTCTCTCCCTCCCCCCTTTCTCTCTCCCTCCCCCCTTTCTCTCTCCCTCCCCCCTTTCTCTCTCCCTCCCCCCTTTCTCTCTCACTCCCCCCTTTCTCTCTCACTCCCCCCTTTCTCTCTCACTCCCCCCTTTCTCTCTCACTCCCCCCTTTCTCTCTCACTCCCCCCTTTCTCTCTCACTCCCCCCTTTCTCTCTCACTCCCCCTTTCTCTCTCACTCCCCCTTTCTCTCTCACTCCCCTTTCTCTCTCACTCCCCCTTTCTCTCTCACTCCCCCTTTCTCTCTCTCTCTCCCTCCCTCCCCCCTTTCTCTCTCTCTCTCTCCCTCCCTCCCCCCTTTCTCTCTCTCTCTCCCTCCCTCCCCCCTTTCTCTCTCTCTCTCCCTCCCTCCCCCCTTTCTCTCTCTCTCTCCCTCCCTCCCCCCTTTCTCTCTCTCTCTCCCTCCCTCCCCCCTTTCTCTCTCTCTCTCCCTCCCTCCCCCCTTTCTCTCTCTCTCTCCCTCCCTCCCCCCTTTCTCTCTCTCTCTCCCTCCCTCCCCCCTTTCTCTCTCTCTCTCCCTCCCTCCCCCAACACGCGATCTAGTGT